>NC_134274.1:22612358-22632358 GCF_031893055.1 Leptodactylus fuscus | reverse complement strand
TTATCTCTATCTATCTATCTATCTATCTATCTATCCATCTATCTCATGTCTAGCTATATGGTTCTTTATCTAGAAATAATATTTCCAATCAGTTACTGATAAGACATACTATGTGTTACTATATGTTATATAATATACTAAGGATAACAATGTGATGGCTTCCTTCCCTTATTGTATATTGCGCTATACTATCCCTTGGCGCGTATGGAAAATGTTACATTAGATGAAACTGCAATTAATTTGAGGGATTAAACGACCTTTCCCTTTCTGTGGGGTCACAATTACCGGCCTAATTACAAGAGCTAATTAACCCCTCGAGTGCTGGAAGCCTTCCGAGTATTGCCATATATTATCTGTCATAGGGACCTGAGGAAATCAATATGTTCATAGTATCGGGCAGATCCATAGAATAGGATGCGGCAAAGACAGAGCTGACTGCGGGTGCTAGAATTACTGATATATATGTGTAATATGTGTAACCCTAATCTATATCTAGATATATATATATATATATATATATATATATATATATATATATATATATATTTACGAAGATATAGTTATTGTATAGAATATTATTTTTCATTTATTATTATTATTATTATTATTATTATTATCATTATTATGTTTTCTTTTGCTATTTTGTAATATATATTCTGACCTATGCTCTTATATACAGAATCCTGACCGCTAAGAAATAATAACTAAATCCAATATACAACTATTATAAATAGTAAATATTTCAAGCCATGAGCCAATAATATATATATATATATATATATATATATATATATATATATTTATTGATTTATCTCTATATTTTTATTACTTTTATATATATATATACAATATATATATATATATATATATATATATATATATATAATATTAATATTTATCCATGAGATCTACATATTACATATAATAATCGTATACAGTATACTGCACCTAGATAGGGTAAAAGATTTCATTAATGTCTATGAAGCCCCTGTAATAATTCTGTGCTAGACCTTCATGTCACCAGGGAAATCACTAGAGACAGGTGACATTATTTCTGCTAGTTCTGTGGAGCTGGAATATTTGTCTCTATGTATTATTATAGTAGACAATTCAGTGCAGTATATAAGAATACTATACAGGGTTGTATATTATTATATAGTATTCCCAGTGCCGTGTATGAGAATATTACACTATTCTGTGTATTATATCACTACAGTATGCAGTGCTTCATTGTTACATAAGTGATGTCTATAGTTAGATTATCCAGTGCTGTATATTATTATACTGGATTTCCCAGTTTCCTGTATTATAATATTGTACCATCGGGTGTAGTATATTATATATATTATATAGTATATTACTAGAGTATACAGTGCTTTGTATTTACATAGACTGTCCAAGGCTGTATATTATAATATATGTATATACTATGTCGTCTCATACTATATATATATATATATATATATATATATATATAGGGCTTCCCAGTGCCTACCACAATAGTAGACAATCTTGTACTTTTTATTATTATACTGTTGTATATTAACATACTAGACAATCTGGTTCTGTACCTATTATACTATTATTATCCAGCGCTGTCACTATGTAATATACAAGACTATTTATTAGCTTATATTGTGTTATTATGCAGGACATCCTAGTGTTGTATATAATAATACTGGATTATCCACTGCTTTGTATCATAATATTAGACTATTCAGTGTTGTGTATGTTGTACTAGAGTGTGAACTGCTGTTTATATTTATACTAGACTATCCAGTGCTGTGTATTAGATTGTATACTGTATTCTCCTCATAGTCTGTATTATTACACTATTAGACTATCCAGTGCTGTATATTAGATTATATACTGTATACTCCTCATAGTCCGTATTATTACACTATTAGACTATCCAGTGCTGTATATTAGATTATATACTGTATACTCCTCATAGTCCGTATTATTACACTATTAGACTATCCAGTGCTGTATATTAGATTATATACTGTATACTCCTCATAGTCTGTATTATTACACTATTAGACTCTCCAGTGCTGTATATTAGATTATATACTGTATACTCCTCATAGTCTGTATTATTACACTATTAGACTCTCCAGTGCTGTATATTAGATTATATACTGTATACTCCTCATAGTCTGTATTATTACACTATTAGACTATCCAGTGCTGTATATTAGATTATATACTGTATACTCCTCATAGTCTGTATTATTACACTATTAGACTCTCCAGTGCTGTATATTAGATTATATACTGTATACTCCTCATAGTCTGTATTATTACACTATTAGACTATCCAGTGCTGTACATTAGATTATATACTGTATACTCCTCATAGTCTGTATTATTACACTATTAGACTATCCAGTGCTGTATATTAGATTATATACTGCTCATAGTCTGTATTATTACACTATTAGACTATCCAGTGCTGTATATTACATTATATACTGTATACTCCTCATATTCTGTATTATTACTACACTATCAGACTATCCAGTGCTGTATATTATATTAGAGCAAGCACTGCTGTATACTCCTCATAGTCTGTATTATTACACTATTAGACTGTCCAGGGCTGTGTTATATCACCTTAGTCAGTAGTTGCTATTATTATACTATTTTTCATGCCCTACATTCTTATACTAGACTATCCAGGGCTGTCTATTATTATACTACATTATGCAGTGCTCTATGGTATTATACTAGGCCATCCAGTGCTGTATAGTTCAGATTAGATGTTGTATATTATATACTAGACTTTTCAGTGTTGTATATTATTACACTGTCTTTCTGAGTGCTGTATATTTTATACTAGACTATTGAGTGTTGTCTATCCTTATACTAAACTATCCAGTGCTGCTTATTATTATTATTATTATTATTATTATTATTATTATTATTATCTACCCATCCTATATGGACTATCCTAGAGACCAGTCCCTAATAAACTATAGGAATAACATTTCCGATTTGTTTTGAACTAAATAGTGAACATGTATTAGACTTTGCAAAACTTTTATTGCACACAAATAATTACTATTTGCACCACTTTGTGATTCAAGTCAGTCAAGTGGTTGTGGTTATAGGCAGACATATTTGTGAAATGCAACAAATAGTGTAGTATCTGTGCACCACCAACAAACTGGGGTAAACCAGAAGCCATACAAGTAGAATAAAGCACCATATCCTGACAATACTAACATATAACAAGTAGAGTGCAACATTAGATACTTGTAAAACACTTGTCAAAAACGCCAAAAAATAAATTAGGTCTGACTTTGAAATGGCCAGCAGTTTCATTTTTTTTTTTTGTTTCCTAATTTTCTATGGGTCAGTTTAGTGGTGGAATCAGTGTGAACACGATGCATCCCATTATTAGCCTTGATATTCTGCAAGTGCTGACCTATTAGTGTTATGAGCAAATTAAATGGTTGGAATTGATGATATTCTGTATGAGACATAGGCAGGGGTGGACATACCATTGGTGTAAGCTGTGCAGTTGCACAGGGTCCTGTAGGTCAGGGGGGCCCTGTACATCAGGGGGGCCCTGTCATCTTAACAGCAGCTTTCTACTGTCTATTAGATTGCAAATAAATGTCTAAGCTAATGAAGTTCATGGTTTACAATGACTGGGGGATTGTTAGCGAGAACTTATACTGAGATACGTTGGGTAAACAGCCTACACCGATGCTGAACATATCCATAAGCTTTGACTGATTTTGTAATTCTGTATGAAATATTACAATTGGACTTTATCCCTATACAATATTGTATCCTCCTGAGACCTTTGATGTGATGTGAACAGAGCCTTAAGGGCGCATTCACACTAGTCTCTTTTTGCTGGTTTGTTTGGTGATCTTGAACTTTGTGTAATGTGTCTTGACTCATGCCCATATAATAGGAGGGCTTCAGTTCCTTTACCCTTGAAAAAACCTGCTAAATGGGTAAAGTAACCCAAAAGTGGTGCCTTTGTGGTAGGACATTAAGATCTTAGTTGTCAGTTACATTGTTATGAACATAGGAACAAGGTTTTCTGTAAATGTAATTTTTAAGGGGTCATAAAACCCTATTAAATGATGCTGATAATTTTACCTAGGACGTAGAACCCTGCTGTATACCTGGTGGACCCCACTATAGTGTATGGTGTTTTAGTGGACCGGGTTTCCCCCGGCAAAGACCCATGTACAAATGTGAACCTAGCCCTAAATACATATTTTACAAATTTTTTGATGGTTTTAAAAAAACAACCTAAATCCTGCAATTTTCACTCTGGCCACTAAGCCTAATAATAAACTGACACATTTCAATTCTGTAAGGGTTTTATTTGTAGCAGTTATCTTATATACATCACAGGCATTATTACAATAGAAGATAACACCTCTATAGATAACACCGCTGATCTATCATCGCATCCATTTCTGACATTAGATGATGTCACACCTTTGCACGGGACATGTCTCGCCATAGACTTCAATGAGTCGGCTCCAGATTATTGTGGCCATGACTGTGCTGTAAGGTACAGGATGAAATTTTGGTCGGAAATTGACTGAATTATGGTAAATGTGAAATCTGTACCAAAGGTCAATATTTTTCTGCAGTGTCTGGATGCGATTCGTGAATATCTCTGACATGACGCTTCCTCTGTTCCCTGTAGGTTTTATACGCTGTTTGTGAACATACCCTAAAGCTGGTGGGAATCCTTCCCCTGTCTGATACATGTCATTGTGAAATTACAGATTATATGGCATCCAGGGATTACGCTGCATGTTACGTTATACAGACATATGGCGATTCCGTTGCGATTTCCCATTACTCTGTAACCGGTGGTAATACCTGTCATGATTTCGTTTTCTCACTATTATTCCCCAATTGTCTACAATTAAATTTCTCATGTAATTCTAAGATGTTCTCCGACACAAATGTAAACACAGCCTGATCTTTACAATGTTGCAATGACACAATGGGGCCGATATATTCATTTATTTTTATGTTATTTACTTATATAGCGCCATCCTATTCCGCAGTGCTGTACAAATATTGTCAACACTGTCCCATATAGGGCTCACAATCTACATTCCCTATTAGTATGTCCTTGGAGTGTGGGAGGAAACCGGAGTACCCGGAGGAAACTCACGCAAACACGGGGAGAACATACAAACTCCTTGTAGATGTTGGCCTTGGCTGCGCAGGTCTAAGATTCATGTATTTTATTAGATTTTTAAAAAATTTTCACCTCTAACTTGGCTTAGAAAACACCAGAAAAAAATTCTTAGTCCATTCTGACGTCGTCCACCTTGAGAATCGCAACAAATTTATAAACCAAAGGGACTTTTTGATAAATTTGTTGCTAAAAAAAAAAAAAATCCCCACGCTAGTAAAAAATAAGCCAAATCAGAACAGTGGCATAAAAAATATCCTCATATTAAGCTTCAATGTGTTGGGTTCTGGAGCATCTCCGCTTTGTAGATATATCCTATATGGCAATGGTTCTCAACCCGCGAGGGGGGGTATCTGCCTCTGCTAAGAACTACTGGACTATATTACATGGCGCAGTGCATGCAGGTGGACACCTAAGCATAGCCACGGTGTTATACTAACTTTAGACGTGTAATGAGAGTCCCCATCATTGGTGGGGTCATTATACTACATGTATGGGCACTGTGGGAACAATTATATTACATGCATGGGCACTGTGGGGGCCATTATACTACACATATGGGCACTGTGGACTATTATACTACACGTATGGACACTGTGGAGACAATTATACTACACGTATGGGCACTGTGGAGACAATTATACTACACGTATGGGCACTGTGGAGACAATTATACTACACGTATGGGCACTGTGGAGACAATTATACTACACGTATGGGAACTGTGGACCATTATACTACACGTATGGGCACTGTGGGGCCATTATACTACATGTATGGGCACTGTGGAGACAATTATACTACACGTATGGGCACTGTGGAGACAATTATACCACACGTATGGGCACTGTGGACCATTATACTACACGTATGGGCACTGTGGAGACAATTATACTACACGTATGGGAACTGTGGACCATTATACTACACGTATGGGCACTGTGGGGCCATTGTACTACATGTATGGGCACTGTGGAGACAATTATACTACACGTATGGGCACTGTGGAGACAATTATACCACACGTATGGGCACTGTAGACCATTATACTACACGTATGGGCACTGTGGAGACAATTATACTACACGTATGGGAACTGTGGACCATTATACTACATGTATGGGCACTGTGGAGCCATTATATTACACGTATGGGCACTGTGGAGACAATTATACTACACGTATGGGCACTGTGGACCATTATACTACATGTATGGGCACTGTGGGGCTATTATACTACACGTATGGGCACTGTGGACCATTATACTACACGTATGGGCACTGTGGGGCTATTATACTACACGTATGGGCACTATGGAGTCCATTATACTACATCTATGAGCATTGTGGACCATTATACTACACATGAAGGCACTATGGGGACAATTATGCTACATGTAGGGGCACTGTGGGGGTAATCATACTACACGTAGGGGCAATTATACTACATGTGGAGGCACTGTGGGGGTCAATTATGCTACAGACGGGGGCACTGTGGGAGCCAGTATATTATATGTTGGGGTACAGTAGTGGCCCCTGTAGTGAATTGTTATAAGTGCTTTATACGAGATCTCTACTTTGGGGGTACCGTATGTGGTTGTGACTTTTGTCACCGGGGGTACTTTGATATGATTGACACTACTATATGGTTTTTCAAAATTCTGCCACATGCAACAAGTTGAGGTATTGTACCCATGTAGATCCAGTGTTACCTGGGAATGATAAGTTATGTACTGGTAATATAATAGGATTCATGTACTAGTTACTATGTCCTAATAATAATACTAATACTAATAATAATAATAATAATAATAATAATCGGTTTCCGGGATGGTTTTCTTATACAATCTCTAGCCATGTTTCTTACAAATACCTAAAGCCGAACACGGTGACATGAGGACAGTATAAGTCAATGGACGAGTGGTGGGGTCAGTAGGGAGCTGACAAGCAGATGTGTGGGGCGCAGTTGTTAGGCTTAGAGGTTCCCTAGTAACAAGGGGGGTCTCAAATAACTCAGCTGTTGTGTCCATAGTACGAGCGGAGCCGCGCTGACAGAAGGGGGCCAGCAGCTCGGCATCAGTCATGCCCTATCATTTCCTAGCTAAGCCCATGTTATTAAGGAGACCCTCCTGTTACCTCCTTATGACCTAATCATCATCTTACTCTGGTTTGGGTCTCCTCTAACTATTGAGGCCTAGTGCCATAGAAATCACACTGTACATGCGCGGTGTTCCTGGTGGGCAGGCAATAGACATGGCTTTATACACAGCAGCCAATCAGAGGAGGCAGAGCTGCAGGGAGAAGGCGGGATTAGCAGCCTGAACCAATGGCGAGGCAGGGGTGTGTCTCAGACCACCTCAGACTCCCTAGTTACAGATCACAACCCTATCGCTACCCTGAACAGCAACCAAACAACATGATCTGCCAAAAATAAACAGTAAATGTGACCACCACCATTATTAGCATTAGATGTGGAAGGCTAGCGCATTTGATGTAGATTTAGGTGCGTCAAATCCTGAACATCTGTGGCCCTATTGACTAGGTGCATGCACAAAGCCTGTGGCGGCACACAGTATGGCGTCTCTGCGGTATGCAGTGGTATAGTGTGATGTCCGATGTCGTTTAGTAGGCCACATACTATAAGTCTGTAGATCGTTGCCAGGACAAATTAGTCAAAACAATTGCTAGTCATATCCCAGATGGCATGTCATTCGCAATCCTGGGCTATGAAGTGTTATGTATTTAGGACACCTCTTTCTATAAGGATAGTACAGAGCTATATATATATGTACAGTACATATATATATATATATATATCTGCCTGTAATAAATCATCCTTGTAGAGTTATTGCAGTTCAGCGATCGTGACAAGCATGGCTGCAATTATCTCCACCCTAAGACAAGGAGTCTTGGAGGTGGTTGGAACATTAGGCAGATGTATTCTGTAGTACAGATAGTAATACATGTTCCAGGTGCGCTGTCATCTCTGGTGGTAATGGCATCGAATGCCAGATTTAGTATTCAGCAACTCTGGAATCTTTTCAGTAGCGGCAAATATTTTCTCGTATGTTAAAGCTGAGTTCACACGCTGTAGACTTTTCCTGTTGCGGATAAAATCTACAGATAATCCAACACAAAATCCACCTGTTCACATGTCCGTTTTTACAGTCCAGTCTGAAATTAGGAAATGTCCTATTTCTGGCTGTTTTTCATGGATCCCTCATAGACTCAAGTCGACACGGGATCCAAGGAAATGGGTGCCCCATGAATGGACTGTTTCTCAGTTTTTCGAGGCTGTTATTTGCAGTGTGTGACTGTAGCCCAAAAATCTGCAGTAATTCTGCATCTTGTGAATCAATCAGCAATATCATAGCAGCGAGGCCGACAGCTGTATATTGGTTGCTTTTTATGGCAGCCTGTATCCTCTGATACATAGAGCCCTGTGTTTGGTGACAAGCTGAGGGTAGGAGGTGGCGGACTCTCCAACGTTCCGATCCGCCAACGGAGAGCAGGACCTTGAAAATAGTGGTCACCCACTGACACTGGCCGACCGATCCCATTGAGCCTGGTCGTTGAGGTCCGCTAGTGGATCCAAACGATGTAGAGCTGTAACTCTATAACAGTGGTTACCCACTGACACTGGCCGGCCAATACCATTGAGCCTGGTCGTTGAGGTCCGCTAGTGGATCCGAACGATGTAGAGCTGTACCTCGAAAACAGTGGCTACCCACTGACACTGGCCGACCGATCCCATTGAGCCTAGCATCAGACTCATAATCTGAATTGCGGGACTATCCTATCAAAGTGAGGAAGTGCCTATAGTCTTACAATGGCAGTGTGAACGGTGTCTTAGGTGAGTTAGTGCACAGGGGAAGTTAGTGTTTCTTACACCAGGTGGAGGCATAAAGATGACATAATACAAATTGCCAAAGATTTCTCGGTGTCGACATTTGGGCTGACATATTGGGTTTGCAAGCGCACTCCACTTGTAACTTGGCTCAAAAATTTCACCAAGAATCTTTGGGAACACTGGCCCGACCCCTTAAAGAACTTCAACAAATTTATGAACCAACAAGAGACATTTCGATGAATTTGTTGCAAAAAACTTTCGTGATAAAACAGAGGACGGTAGAAGAGTTCAGCTCTGAAGCCTTCAAGATTGTAAATGCAACTTTAGAGTATAACAAGTGACGCCAGGTTCATACCAGCGCCATTGTTCGGAACCCAGACGATGAACAACCCGACCACAAAAACGGGATACACATAGAAACCTATTATAGTGAATGGGGTCCGCCATTCTAAGACTGAATGCGGTCCTTCGTGCAGGACTTTTCTCTCCACCGATTTTTGCCACAGATGTGAACCCAAGCTTAGTATTGCGACGTACGTGTATAAGTTATTCCATATTTTATGTAGATTTATTCTATACACAATCTGTAAAATTCTGTTCAAAGGCGGACATTCTCTTTAAGGTCTGCCAAGCATCTGATAAAAATTGATCAATTATAGAAAGACATCTTGTACTAATCCTAGAAAATGGATCCAAACTCTTTTAGAAGCTTCTTTGTGAATCATCTGTCAAATCTAATTGATTAATATATTGCAAATTTGAATGGAAAGGTAACAGAATGTATGAACAAGGACTTATCGGAACGATCTGTTTGTTCTGATTACTTCAATGTGAATGCTTCGTTGGCAAAATACACCACAGTATAGCGCTTAAAGGGAAGCGGTCACCCAAAGATTGCTGTCCAATCTGTAGGTCTCATGTTATAGAGCACCAGGAGCTGAGCAGGCTGATGTATTGTGTTGTACAGAAAGGATGACCTGTCAATTGTTTATTTATATACTGGCTCATTAGGAGTCCAGTGGGCGGTCCTATAGAGTGATTGACAGCCTTTGCTGTATAAGTGTGCGTATAAAGTTAACTAGATAGGGGTGCCCACTGGAATCCTAGGCCCAGAATGGGCAGAATTTTAAAGGAAATGTGTTGCTATTTTTTTTTGTTAATTTATTAAAACCATATAAATTATATCCCTTTTTCTTATCTGTTTTTTTCTGATTGTAAGCATATAGTGGTATGTTTACAGCATATAGTGGTATGTCTACAGCATACAGCGGTGAGCTTTACAGCATATAGTGGTATTATTTACAGCATACAGTGGTGAGCTTTACAGCATATAGTGGTATGCTTTACAGCATAGTCATGGCCATAGGCAGCGATTGACTGGCAATAACTCGTTGAGATCTACTTGAAAGGTTCCTAGGCATGCTTAGTGCAGGGAGAGGAGTAGATAAGCAGTGACATCACCTATTGTTAGGAGTGGATGCAATGATAGGTCAGCGGGGTTATAAGGCTCCATGTTGTGAAAAAGCTGATTTTGCTCTGACTTTTTTGAGGCAATTCAATGGAAGTGAAAAGTATAAGTTATATTTCCCATCCCTTTTCATGTCACTCCTGACTTTGGCTCAAAAAACTGCAGCAAAATCTGCAACAAAAAAAGCAGCTTTTCTGCAATGTGGGACCTTAGCCTCAAAGTGTTATCTTTAATTGTAATCCTTTCTGTAATTCTGCAATACAAATGTAGTGAATGCTTGAAAAAAAAATCTCTACAAAACTGGCAAGTGGCAGGCTATTAGTAGGCTTAGCGGCCAGAGTGAAAAATAAATAAATAAATATATATATATATATATATATATATATATATATATTTTTTCTGCTATCACAATCTCTTTATTAGAATAAAGTACTAGTTGTATTAATTCATAAATTCATTAAATTGCTATTTTTGACTTGCTCAAATTCCCTAGTCATGTATCTAAGTCCCCTGGCTAGGATAGAGTTGCAGACCCCCAACCCGGGGCCTAGGCCCCTCCAGCCTGTCTCCCGGCTACACCATTGTCTCCTTCAATAGGAGAACTCAGTTATGATGACATTGAGCCCAACCCTGCCCCCCCAGTTCATATCCCGAGCAGGATCCTCCTGGACCCGACTAGCTTATAAGACAATACGCAAACAGACTATTCCAAAGAGCGCTATTCACACCAATAACATTTAGGTTTACTAGAATATAAAAAAGAATAAAAGCAAAGCTATTTGACTTGACATGCTTGCAAAGAGAATGACATTATTGTTGTTCCACCTACAGAAGACAGACAGCTGAAGAGAGGGAAGCAGAAAGACAACAAGCCAACAGGATATTAATGCAACTTCAGCAGGAAGCCTTCCAGAAGTCTATAAACCAGCCGCTCCAGCCCGACCCTATCTGCATCCATAACTCCTCTCTCTTCGCCCTGCAGAACCTCCAGCCTTGGTCAGATGACACCGCAAAGATAACCAGCGTCACCTCGGTGGCCTCGGCCTGTGAATGAACAGGAGGACATGACAGGATTTTATTAGGTGAAAGGACTGGATGAAAATGAGGACTTTGACACAAATGCAGACATAACCACAAGACAAGACTTGTCCAAGCAACGCCAACCCCAACCTCCGCCGTGTACTGAGTCACGTAAAGCCTCCACCCTCTATTTTGGACGCTACTTTACTGTATTCCGTTGAGTTTTACACAATTCCATCAAGGTTCTGGTCCCCAAAAATGTCTTCATGGTTGGCTCTTCTAGTTCTCTGATGACACATTTAATATTTTCTCATTATAATGGATTATGTTTTTATCAACAGAGTTAGAATTTTTTTGGGGAAACATATTGCTGGCCGGTTCCAAGACTGTCAAGACGTTAATGGAGCTCTCCAGGGTATCTAGAAAACCTGGGGTGGTCAAGGACGGTATTAAATTCCAAAGTTACCTACCCATGGTCCTCTGTTTTGGCTCCTTGTCCTCCATTGCCTCCAGTGCCCACACTGACGTGACTGCTATGGCCACGTTGGGAACCAGCGGCATATTAGCAGTGACATTTCGTGAGTCTCTGCATCTTCAGTCTGGCCACTATCGGCATTGGGGAACCTGCTGGCCAAACAGATGACTGGGAGTAGGTAATACTATTTTTCTTATTGTACCCCACCCCAGGTATTCTGAAAAACTTCTTTAGGCTAAGGCCCACATAGCGGGTAACAGCGATAAACCGCTAAAGTTTTTCCCACAGGAACACTCTGTGGACTTTCTGCCTCAATTAGACCTATAGGGAAACCACGCGTTTTCAGTTATAATTGACATGCTGCCATTTCCAAAAATGCAACAGTTTTGGAAATTGCAGCATTTCCGCTGCTCCTATTTTTGGATGGGAAGCGTTTACGCCACATGGGGACCCGGTTTCAGCCTGAGGCCTCACGTTGCAGAAACGCAGCTTTTCTTGTTGCAGATTATTATTATTATTATTATTGTTTATTTATATAGCACCATTAATTCCATGGTGCTTTACATTTTACATTTTACATTTTTTACATTAGATTTTGTTACTTTTTTTGAGCCAAAGCCAAGAATGGAATATGGAACTATATAAGAATTTCTTAGACCTCTCCCTTCTGCTCAGTCCAATTCTGGTTTTGGCTCAAAAACTGCAGCAAAATCTGCAACAAAAAAACTGTTCATTCTGCAATGTGTGATGGGAGGTGTAAATTCCAGTTTTGCTTTGATGATTAGAATGGGATTTAGCTCCAGTGTGAGGTGCAGTTGCATGTATCAAAAATAGATGGCCACAACTCCATGGCCCTGCTGCCCAAGGGCAGCCCAGGGATCAAATCCCGAACAATCACACATTATTGATTAAGACCATCAATGTGATTTCCCCCCAAATCCTTTTAGCATAGTTGTCACATTAAGGACTCATGTATATTTATGTGTATCTGAGATGGGGGCCGAGTTTATCATGGAATATAGTTGGAGGACAATCGGATTCCGTGTATATTCATGTCTATGGGGCTTCCAGATCCATTCCTTTCCGAAAACACGGAGCAGAACAGGACCTGCTTTATAATCATCCGTGTTATCGGAACAGAATGGATACGGAAGCCGGAACACGCTATCATTCAGCTCAGCTCCTCCTGCTCTATAACATGCTGCCTGCAGATCACACTGTATGTTCAATGTGACAAATTACCTTTAATGCTGCGGAAAAGCCCGTGGAGGAAACGTAGCAAATTTCTATTTATATACAAAGCAGGAAAATCTGCAACTAAAAAGTAGCTGTTGTTTTTTACCCTGCCAGAATTTTTTTTTCTGCTCTCATACAGCTTGCCATATAGTCATATAGTCATGCTCAGGTGCATACAATAAAGCTCCTGGGCCCCAGGGCAAAATCTATACCAGGCCCCCCAACTATAATAAACAGTTTATAGTACTGATTTCCTCATATTGGGAAAAGACACCTTACAAGCCCCCAATGCTCCTGGGTGACTGCACCCAACATGTTACACCCATGACCATGGTCCATTGCGTGTCGGACTAGATCAGAACAGGTCTTACCCAGAGATTGGAGATAATACAAAAAATAATCTTCTTGCACATAAAAAAAATCCCTCAAAAAGTAAAAGCAACAAATTAAAAAAAATTGCTATGAAGAGAATGGTAACGCTGATCCCAGCATAGTATATATTGTAATATGCAGGTTCTTCTATTGCTTTGCTGTTTTATTTTAGCCTATTCTACTCTTTTGGAACTAGCAGTGCCCACTCTGAAGCCCAAGTGCAGCAAATACGGGTGCAGGGTGACGTCAGTGAGCATGCTCAGACCACTCAGTACTGCATTTGCCGAACCCCGTGAGAAGGGCCTTAGGGGGGTTTACGCTACAGGCCCACACATTACTGCGGAGTAAACACCTCTACAGCACTTTTAACTCATTAGCATAATTATAAAATGCCGAAATTCTCAGGAATGGTCCAAAATAACATAAGCATATCTGGAAACAGTGTGGCACACTCCCTTTAAGGCTCAGATGATGATCAGAATGGGTGCGATGCAACCTTAATGTTTCCCCTTAAAAGGATTGTCCAGGATTATACTGCGCTGCGCTTCCTCTTCTCAGGAAGTGACCTCATGTCTGTTGCCACATGGCCAAGTCCCAGCTGAGATTGAGAATTGGGATGGATTTGCAGCATGACCATGCGGACAATAGACGTGATATCAATACCTGTGAAGAGCTCAGGGCTCGTTCACATCTGCGTTCATCTGTCCTTATTGCAGGTTTCCGTTTCCTGCATAAAACAGAGGCAGGAGACGGAAACCTGCAGGAGACTTTCTCACCCATTCATTTGAATGGGTGAGAAAGCTGTCCGGCCGTGAGCGGCAGTGAGTGTTTTGCGCTCTCCGCCGCGAAACCGGGTTTTATAATCCGGACACAGAGTCGGACATGCACTACTCTGTGTCCGGATTAAAAAATCCGGTTTCGCGGCGGAGAGCCTAAAACGCTCACCGCCGCTCACGGCCGGACCATTGTCTATGGTTTGCCATGCAGAAGACGGAAACCATAGAACGGAGACATGAACGCAGGTGTGAACCTAGCGTCAGTATCATAATCCTGGACAATCCGAAACAAGGATGTGGGCAATCACATGTGGGCACGACTTAGTCAGACCTACATTGTCTTAATGTTATTATCTGGCACTTAAGGAATGCTTAGGGTATGTTTATGCAACGGAAAATGGACATGGACCTAAGGTCGGGGCCCCATGTGGCGTAAATGCCACTGAAAAAAAAACACAGTCCATGCAAAGTGGAGGGGTTCGCTGCGCAGAAAAAATACGTGCACTGCGATTTCCAAAGCTGTTGCGGTTTTGGAAATTGCAGCATGTCAATTATACTTACGGAAATGCTGGTGGTTTCCCAAGAGGTCTCATGGAATAATAAAGTCCACAGAGGAAACCTCTGTGAACTCTCTGTGAAAAGCGCTGCAGGAAAAACCGCAATGTGTTTCCTGCAGCGCTTTTTTACTGCGGCTCGCTACGTGGGGCCTTAGACTTCTACCTAAAATTCCTCTCCACTTTCCACCCCTTTGGCTTTCGATTATGCTGTGGCTTCTGCAACTTCATCAACTGCGGAATCCACGCTTAATTTTTGGGAATGGGATTTGGGGTGGCAAATTGGGACTGATTTTGAGGCAGAATCCAATGTCAAAATCAGCACCGAATGACCTTAATATCAGAACTCGATGTGAAACATAACTCAGTATTTTATTACTGCCCTCGGCCATGGTATTTGCAGAGCCTAAAGGGTCCCTGTAAAAAATAAGAAGACACCAGTATTATATATGGCAGGGGGCAGGAGAGCGTCAAGTATTAAATGCTAAGTCGCACCGGCCACTGCCTGGACATGCTGGGATTTGTAGTTGTTGCCCGGCTGGAGATCCCCACCCATATACAATTACGCTGCGAGCACTTCTGTATCGCTACGTATCAGTGAGATACGTCATATACTGCCAGTTCATTTACATTTTTACGTTTCTTATACTGTTGCCCCCCACGTTTCGGGCAGTTTTAGTTTCTGAACGAGGCACTTAGATGGAGCTTGTGTCTATGAATGACTTACTGACATGCGTTACGGTCGGACTACGGTATACACGGACTACGCGCATACGCGCAGACTCGCCTATGAAGAGGAGGATGCCGGACTTGGTGCAGTATTTTATCCCTTGCCCCACAAAGAATGGGCTCATGTATAGGAAGGAGAGTTCATGCACAGAAGCCTAGGGGCTGAAGTCGAAGCGGCCACATCCTGAATGTGCGGTTTTTTGTTTTTTTTAGAGATTTTTATTTATTTGTATCTTTATTTCACAGTATCAGCCTACAGACTATTTATGTGTTATGTACATTCGATTTTCATTGCAATTTACAGATGGAGATTTAATAACTGCATCAGATGTGTTGTCTATACGCCGTGTAAATAAAAGGAATTGTTTCTTTTTCAGTTCCGCCTAGATTCTATTATTTGCATTATTACTATCCCAATCCTTCACTATCTTATAGTCTTAATCCCCTTCATTTGTTCAAGGGGTTATCTACCTTATAAAAAGCGATGTCCTATGATTAAATCGGCATGGGTCCAATGGTTGGGACCTCCACCGATCAGCTGTTTTCCCAGGGACGCAACTACAAACATTGCTCATGTGTTGTATTTGGGATAGCCATGTGTAGCAATGTTCCATTCGAGTCTATAGGACACTAGTACCAGATAAGTGAGGGTCAGACATTTGTCATCAGCTATTCTCGGTAGTTAATACACAGAGAATGGAGCAGGAAGCAGACAGCTCCATTCCCTGTGTAGTGTTCATTCCAGGTGCCAGGATTATATTGTTGCGCACAATACGTGCTATACAATCCCCGTTCTGCACCTCGCTTGGCACATTGTACGAATGTGGGCAGAGCAGGGAGAGGAAACCTTGGCCTGATATATACATGTTAACAATTTTCTGCCATGTGGTCAGAGCTTCTTCATAAATCAGCCATGTCCTGCGCCCTTTGGGGTCTTCATGGTGTACAAAACACCAGTCTTAATAAATCTACCCCAATGTGTCTTCATACAAAACAGAGGATCGCAAAAATACTACATGGACCTACCGGAGGCGCCATCAGCCAAATTCCAGGGATCTGTACTAAAGTCTTAACACTATATCCACAATATATGTGAATTATTTATTCATCTGTACAATTGCCATACAAACTTTCTATGGCCCGCATGGGCCAGCCCCATAGCACAGGAGAGGAGGCGCAGTAACCTGACGTTTCGGGCTGGTTTTAACTACATGACCTAGGAATAGGAACCAGGCTGGGACCGCTCAGTCCATCATGAAGAATTAAGGTAAATTAATTCCCAGACAACCCCTTTAACAATAGCATTTCTATTTTTTTTGCAGTCAATGATTTTAAGACTTTTTGTTACTGGCCCCCCTATGACCATGGGCCATCCAACACTTCCCTAATGCCCAAAAAGACAACCCACATTTGGGGACTTAGTTGCCACCATACAGGTGCTTATCCCCAACACCCACAAGGTTTGGCTGTTTGCACGGGGAGCCAATTTAACAATTTTTTGGGGATGTGAGAGGAAACCCACACAAATATAGGGAGATCATATAAACTCCTTGCAGATGTTGCACTTGGTTGGATTTGAACCCAGGACCCCAGCACTGCAAAGCAACACTACTAGCCACTGAGGGGTATTTATGAAGCTATTGAATTCAGTGGACATCCATAAGGTGCATCCTGGTCTCTTCAAGGGGTTGTCTGACTATTACTATTCTTTTTAAAAAATCAGAAATATCCACCTCCCCGATCCCTCCTCAACCCTTTCCTTGTCCCTTCAGGTCTCCACCTCCTGGTCCCTCATGACACACAGCAGGTCTGAACAGGATCAGTGAGGTGTGTATGGCGCTTTTTTGCACAATTTTTTGAAAATTTTACTTGTCAGACAACCCCTTTAAAGTTTTAAAGGCTGGGGTGGAGGTGGGACCTTTTTAGCCATTGGCAAAGAGTGCTAGGAATCCCTATACCTGTCACCCATGATGAAATGGTTAATAGCTCCAGACCTCCTGTCTGTTGCCCAAGGCTGGAGCTGGGACTTCAGATAACCTGTCTTCCATCTACTGTTGAGACGCTGTCATGTAGGCCCAGATCTGTCATCTGCTACTTGTAAAGCTTCTATACAGAAGAAAGAGAGTGCATGGAACGCTGAGAAAGGGTGCAAAGTCATGGTGAAAATGCACTAAACATGGAGATGGGGCACTTGTTAGCAGCAGAACAGTATGAGCTGTGACACCGCAACCTACAGCTATTATAACAGGTTATTGGTGTTCTTCAGGACTTGAAAATAATTACTTCTGCCTTCCACAAACAGCACCACTTTTGATGGGTGAACCTCTCAGGATTTTGGTATGTTTTGGGTTCAGCTGTCTCGGGTTCAAGATTTGTTTCAGGTTTTACAACATCTGAAAATGGCTTAAAACATGGTGTATAAGGGCTCGTTCACATCTGCGCCCGGTCTCCGTTCTGCAGGTTTCCGTTTCCTGCACAAAACAGAGGCAGGAGACGAAAACCTGCAAGGCTCTTTCTCACCCATTCATTTGAATGGGTTTGAAAGCTGTCCGGCCATGAGCGGCGGTGAGCGTTTTATGCTCTCCACCGCGAAACCGTTTTTTAAAATCCAGACACAGAGTAGGACATGCAGTACTCTGTGTCCGGTTTTAAAAATACGGTTTTGCGGTGCATAAAACGCACACCGCCGCTCACGGCCGGACTCGGTCTGTGGTTTCCGTCTTCTTGCATACAGAAGACGGAAACCACAGAACGGAGACCCGAACGCAGGTGTGAACCTAGCGTCACAATGTCAGGGCTCCTATGAACCTCTCTATAAAACATAGTGTAGCACATTGTCAGGGCTCCTAGAAACTTACCTATAAAACATAGTGAAGAACGCTGTCACGGCTCCTGGGAACCTATCTATGAAACATAGTGTATAACACTGTCAGGGCTCCTAGGAACCTATCTATAAAGCATAGTGTATAACACAGTCAGGGCTCCTAGGAACCTATCTATAAAGCATAGTGTATAACACAGTCAGGGCTCCTAGGAACCTATCTATGAAACATAGTGTATAACACTGTCAGGGCTCCTAGGAACCTATCTATAAAGCATAGTGTATAACACAGTCAGGGCTCCTAGGAACCTATCTATAAAGCATAGTGTATAACAATGTCAGGGCTCCTAGGAACCTATCTATAAAGCATAGTGTATAATACTGTCAGGGCTCCTAGGAACCTATCTATAAAACATAGTGTAGAACACTGTCAGGGCTCCTAGGAACCTATCTATAAAACATAGTGTAGAACACTGTCAGGGCTCCTAGGAACCTATCTATAAAACATAGTGTAGAACACTGTCAGGGCTCCTGGGAACCTATCTATAAAACATAGTGTATAACACTGTCAGGGCTCCTAGGAACCTATCTATAAAACATAGTGTAGAACACTGTCAGGGCTCCTGGGAACCTATCTATAAAACATAGTGTAGAACACTGTCAGGACTCCTAGGAACCTATCTATAAAACATAGTGTATGACACTATCAGGGCTCCTAGGAACCTATCTATAAAACATAGTGTAGAACACTGTCAGGACTCCTAGGAACCTATCTATAAAACATAGTGTATAACACTGTCAGGGCTCCTAGGAACCTATCTATAAAACATAGTGTATAACACTGTCAGGGCTCCTAGGAACCTATCTATAAAACATAGTGTATAACACTGTCAGGGCTCCTAGGAACCTATCTATAAAACATAGTGTAGAACACTGTCAGGGCTCCTAGGAACCTATCTATAAACATAGTGTATGACCCTGTCAGGGCTCCTAGGAACCTATCTATAAAACATAGTGTATAACACTGTCAGGGCTCCTAGGAACCTATCTATAAAACATGGTGTAGAACACTCTTAAGGCTCCTAGGAACCTATCTATGTATATAATGCAGGAAAACAACAACTTCCAAACCTCCTTCTAATGTGACACTTCACTACAGATTTCTAGATCCTAGAATATTTCTATTATTTACCATAGTAATAGAATTGCTTCCATTGTAGTCTTTGCTTTAATCCAGAAGTTGAGCAACAGCGACCTCTACAGCTCAAAGGATGAATATGTGTATTATTTCTTCATACTGACTGCCAGATTGGAGTTGGGATTTTTTTCCCCCTGAAATGGGGCAAATGGCATAAGCCTAATGTTTTGGGGGTTTTTTTTTGCCTTCCTCTGTAGGGGACTGTATCATTATAGGTTGGACTTGATGGACTGATGTCTTCATCCAACCTCATCTACTATGTGGAAAAACCATCTATTAAACCCACATAGTAAAATATGTAATTTTTTTCTAATCTG